>NC_086237.1:3062500-3080000 GCF_036321145.2 Pelmatolapia mariae | reverse complement strand
CCATTAAAGCCACACATCCATCCATCCATCTAACCATGCATCCATCCATCCATACATGCACCCATCCATCCAACCACGCATCCATCCATCCATATACGCACCCATCCATCCATCCATCAAAGCCACGCATCCATCCATCCATCCATCCATCCAACAACGCACCCATCCATCCATCCAACCATCAAAGCCACATATCCATCCATCCATCTAACAACGCACCCATCCATCCATCCAACCATTAAAGCCACATATCCATCCATCCATCCATCAAAGCCACATATCCATCCATCCATCTAACCACGCATCCATCCATCCATCCAAAGCCACATATCCATCCATCCATCTAACCATGCATCCATCCATCCATACATGCACCCATCCATCCAACCATGCATCCATCCATCCATATACGCACCCATCCATCCATCCATCCATCCAACCACGCATCCATCCATCCATCCATCAAAGCCACGCATCCATCCATCCATCCATCCATCCATCTAACAACGCACCCATCCATCCATCCAGCCATCAAAGCCACATATCCATCCATCCATCTAACAACGCACCCATCCATCCATCCATCCATCCATCCATCCATCAAAGCCACATATCCATCCATCCATCTAACCATGCATCCATCCATCCAAACTTGGAAATGAAAAGGTTGTAAAAAGCACCTACATGCACTTGGACAGACTTACAACCAGGGCACTGAAAAGTGTTTCATATCAAGGAATAAAGACAACATCATATAGAAATGTGATAATATCAAAGCCTGAACCAAAGTGTTGTCACTGTAAATCTAATCGTAATAAATATACCCTAAATCTCAAATTATCTCCACCACACAAAGATGTCCTGGTGTTTGAGTACAAGTTGTATTTATTGTGAAAGATTATGTCTGCGTTTCTTTTATTTCCCGTCTTTCTTTCTTTTTCTTTTTTTTTTTGCCTGTCCCGTTTGGCTCTTTTGCCATCAGAATTATTGTCTAAAGGCAAAGAAAGATGCCCAACGGATTTACTTTACCAAATGGACCATCCCAGCCTTGCCGTAATGGTCTATTTGATTCACCTTTTATTGTTTATTTTATTTTATTTTCACTTGTTAAATACGGGACAGACTTGACTGGGGAAAAGAAAGGGGAGAAAGAAAGAGGGAAAGAAAAACAGTGGGGAAGAGGGACGGGGAAAAAGGGCAAAAACCAACAAAATAAGCAGACAAAAAATACATATATCGATCACCTGGATCACCTGTTGAGAAAGAAAAAAGAGAAAACAAGCAGAAGAAAATGAGAGTAATAGAATAAACAACATCACGATGATCTATGGGAATATGACAGTAAATACTAAATATTAAACATTATTGTGCAGCACGTAAGATCAACAGCGCACAGTGTGCTTTGAGGTAGGAGCCAAAAAGGGTGTAGTTTGTGTGTGTGAGCACCCGTGTGTACACCTGTGAGCATGAACGCGCTTGTTTTTAAAAGGTTCCTTCATGTAATGATCTGCTAGAGCAGTGGTTCCCAAACTTTTTTTGCTGGGCCCCCCTTTGTTTTACAAGAAAAATATTCGCCCCCCCCCTCCCCTCGCGCGCGCGCACGCACAAACACATCCTCCAACCACACACACCCATATTTTGCTCCATTGCGGTTTATTTCACACCTCAAACATTTAGTAAACAATTAAGCAAATACAAGTAATCTGCAATAAATTACAGGTAGTAAGAAAATAAACTACTAACTCTTTCACGCTACGTCCGCACCTACAAGGGTATTTTTGAAAGCGCAGCTGTTTCGTCCACACGTAAACGGCGTTTGGAATCACCGAAAACGGAGATTTTTTAAAACTCCTTTTTTTGGGTTTATGTGTGGACGAGCAATACAGAGTTCGTCGCAAAGTCAAGTCCTCTCTGTGCAAAATGGGTTCAAAAACATAAACAGCTGTGGGATCCTGTTTGTCCGTGATTTGAACCGGGGGAACAAATTGTGGCAGGATCAGCCTGATATTATTTGTATCCCGCTGTAACTTTACTGTATAAAGAGCTAACATCTCCAACATGTCAGGAGTAGTTAGTCATTACAACAAGTGTTTGTGAACTAAAGATCAAGAATGTGGGATACTGTTTGTCCGTGATTTGGAGAGCTCAGCGCTGCTCCCGACGCAGGGAAAACCAATTCTGCAGGGGAGACCTACCTCGGTACTTGTGCAGGTGAAGCCGAAGGGAAGATATGCTTCACCATATTTTGGCTTAGAATGAAGTTGGTTTGGAAACATATTCAGCGATGCTTCATCTCCTGCTTTGCGTTTGTGTGGGCGCCCCGTACTAGCGTTGTTTTTTTTGGTTTTTTTTTCCCTTTTCATGCCGCGCCCCCCCTGCAATAGCTCTGCGCCCCCCCTAGGGGGCGGGCCCCACACTTTGGGAAGGTCTGTGCTAGAGGGTGTGGGGAGCCATAGCCCCGTCCTCCAGGGCATCTTTTTTTCTTCTTTGCATTTTTTAGTCGTCTGTATTTTCAGTCCCACCTTTTAGCCTTGTGTCATGTCAGTCCGTCGCTGTAAGCTCACCTGCTGAATCCAGAGTCTGTTTAGTTCTTCATGACCTAAGAGTAAAAATTCTTTCAGCTGTAACATGTGAAAAAGTTTCAAATGTCTTTAAACCAAGTGTCACCCCCCACAGCTGAAACTAATGAAGCCACCAGAGAAGCTGGAAAAAGAAAAGCTTCAGATCCTCAGGGTGTTCCCAGGAGAGTCTCTGCAGACTCCATGTTCAACTTTTAGGAAATATCGCTGCATGCTGAAAGAAAAACAAGCTGAACAGGAAGTGAAACCACAAACTGAGACCCCGTTCATGCAGGAGCCTAAACTCACCGAGGACCTCAAGCTGTTTGATCGGTGGGACAGCTCGCTCTTCTTTTGGCAGTATTACAGAGCAGACAAACACCAAGGTTGTTTCTCTACTTCACAGCCAAAAGCTACATTTACAAATGTTAAAGTATTACTGTATTAAAATCAGGAGGAGGCCTATCATAGTCCATAAGAGCCACCTAACCCACAAGGTCACAGGATCCTTGGAAGTTTTTGCAGTTTTCTCCAGTGAATTATTAGAAAACAAATGAAACATCCAGGACACCATCCAGGTGCTTGTGTCTGTTCCTCTGCAGAGACAAAAACTCATAGAGATGATTGCAACTATGATTTATCGATATGTAGTATCGATGCTCATAGCTGTGCGCAGAAAAAAATCACAGTGAAGAAAAAGGAGATTTGAGCTTTAGATTGGAGCAGCTGTAAAACTGATTTTGTTGACTATCTCAGCTTCGCAAAACATGAGAGGTGCTCACATAAAGGTCAGAAGAGAGTGAACCAGAATGGAGAAAAGAGACTTTCTGGAGAGTTGGGCATCAATAAGCTTTTCATCCCTATCAGCTGCATAGAAACGGATATTAAAAGGAGCGGCTGCAGTCACCGGGGTGGTTTAAGCTGAAATGGCAGTGATGGCAGGTGTTGTTCTTCTGTGATTCAGCCCTCGGCTGCCTTCTGTTGTTACTGACAAGGACACAAATTTCATTTTATGAATGAGCATTCGAAAGCGCTGCTGTACCTTCCCCTCCTTCCAGCATCAACGCAGAAAAAGCTTCATACAGCGAAATGTGACAACCTTCAGCAGTCGTCAGCCCACATCCATCCCTCCAGCACGGTGGGACTCAGCGGGTTAAATAATTTTGTCTGAAGGCTGTGACATTTAGCCGGGATAAAGGAGCAGCGCAATAATGTCTCAACCTGGGAAATAAGCAGTGTTGATATTGTTTGTTTGCGCTGTTTCACGGATCAGTCTCAGCTGTGCATCACAGTCCCACAGTTCTTCTCACACGTATCGTTTCGGTGTTTAACACTGGTGACGTCACTCCTCAAGGATCAGAATGGGAGCATGCTTTCTTTCCTGCAGCAAAGTGACTGAAAGGACTGAACGACAACGAAAAAAGGAAATGATGAAGTGCAAACAGACCATATGAGGCAGGAAACACTGATACACTAGAGGTAACGCCAGCTTTGAAAAATGCAATCCACTCGATAATTCTTTAAAGTTCCCTCTCTTTGTGTTCCCACGAAGCTGTTTGGTCTGTACTTGATAGTGTCTTTCATTTTTGTCTTTGCACTCCATTTTTAAAAGTCCCATTTATACTATAAGGCTGCTAGTCGCCACAGAAGAAGACTTCAGAGGGCCAATCAGCTAATCACTTGTCTCATTATAGACATACAGATTTATTTTTCACAGGACTCTCTGCAGTTCTGTGAAACTTACTTAGTTACTTTTTAAAATCATGATGCACAACCTGAATACATAATTAAGCAATAGACCTTTCAGCCCAATTCTATTTTTCTGCATAATCCATCATATAAAATTAAACCAAATGAAAAAGTCTATTTTTAAAAATTGTTTTATTAGTTTTAATCGTTTGCATCAAGCAAACATTTAATTATATGCAACAGTCTCTGACTGTTATATTTTCTGCATGTTCCAGCAAATAAAATAAAATAATGTTTTGTGTTTACACTCACTCTTTCAAATAGATGGAAGTAAAACACAGCAAAAAATAAATAAAGTCAAAGATTCAGCAGCTCTGAGTCCTGACGCTCTTATGTCGCAAACAGAATCACGGTTTAGTAACACAGTAACACAGCGTGCTTACGGGAAAGTAACAGTAATCTAATTACTTTTTTGCAATAGTAATTCCTTACTTGTTACTTGAAAAAGTAATCAGATTACAGTAACTTGTACTGCTCATCTCTGGACATCTCTGCTTTGGTCTCGTCCGTCTGAAGGACCTGAGAACAAACCTGAGACGGTTTGTTCAGACGCAGCTGTGCAAACTTCAGAGATGCTGTGATGTTCTTTGCAACCAGACGACGACCTTTCTGAACACGCCATACTTTTTCTGATTATACTGGCATGAACTTTGGCATTCATCATGCTAGCTGAAGCCTGTAGAGACGGAGACGTAGCAATTTTTTCCCTCTGCGCACTGAACGATCGAAGACTGTGAGATTGTGTCAACACAAAACCGCCAACGTTTCTTCTCTTATAGAGGCGTCTGCATGGGTCGCCACGTTGTCTGCTTTTTGTGTAAGTTAACTGTGACGCTTTAATAAAACTTTGATTTTGACTCGTGTGTTTGAGTCTGTTTTTGGCACCACAGTGTTACGATTGTCGGACGAAAGGAGAACAATAACGTCTTCATCACTTCTGGGGCAAAGAAACCTTGTAATTAGACAGACTCTTGGAAAGTTGTTCACTGCAAGCTGAAGAACTCAAAGCAACTACCTGTAGACAAGAAACTGAAACAGAGCCCATAATAACACTCAGAGCTGCTCCAATAAAACACAGAGCGCTCGATGCAATATTTAATTAGTAAAAGAGCTAAAATGAGGCTCAGCGTTCAGTATTTTAATTGCATTTTGTAGGAACATTTTGTCCATATTTTTGGCAGCCTGTCGTAGAATGGGATGTAAAGGATAAAATAAACTCTCTGAACAGCTTTGTCTTTTGTTTTAATTCATATTTCATGCATGGTTGTGTAATTTTACCCTGTAGTTGATTTTTAAAAAGTAGGACAGCACTCTTTATTTATGAACTATTTATTCATGCACTGCACAGCTGTTTTGGACAGGCACCATCCTCTTTTAATAAATCCTCCTCACACCTAAGCAGATAAAAGCCTGCAGTATTATCTCTGATAAATTAGCAGCTCTGCTTTATTTTGTCAAACTTTGTCTTTGGATGTTATCATACAGTTTCCAGAGTGTCCTGCGGGAACGACCAGTGACGCTAAATTGGGTAATTTTAGATCAGGGGTGCCCAATCCCAGTCCTCGAGAGCTACTGTCCTGCAGCTTTTAGATGCATCCCTACTCCAACACAGCTGAATCAAATGGTTTGATTGCCTCTTCAGCATGCCATCAAGTTTGGCAAATGCCTGATAACAAGCCATTCATTTGATTCAGGTGTGTCGGAACAAGGATCCATCTAAAAGCTGCAGGACGGTAGCTCTCGAGGACTGGGATTGGGCACCCCTGTTTTAGATGAAAGTCACATGATCCTCAAAATGGAAATAGTTGCATAGTGAGAGCTGTGCATCGATGTCACGATGTTTGACCTGCCATAACTGATCAGCTGGGACTGCATCGTTTCCTGCTCGTTATATTGATCACCAGGCATCTGTCTGCAGGTGGTGCACGATTTTTAACCACTAACAACAGCCGCCTGCTGATACACTCATTAACATTTATAACCCCTTCAGTTACTTCTTCATCTTAAAATATTGTGCAGGAAAATAAAATCTGAACATCTGCTGAGCAGAGCTACTAGAATTTTCTAGTTTTTGGTTTTAAAGTTCATGTTGAATTAGTTTGTTTCACTTTAGGTTTCAGTGGCTTCACTGTTAGTGTTCTTGATGATAATTTGTCATGAGTGAGATTTAAGAAGTTGAGAACAGATGCATCGTGGCCTCCTCGTGCTGGTTGTATTTCACTAAAGCTACAAAGAATAAAACCGACGACTAAACATTTTTACTTTCATCGACTATTTTTTCCCTTTAAACAGAAAACAGGAAGAACAGGAACGCTGCTCTGCACCAAAGCGAGTGGACGGACTGATTGAGAATATCTGGTGGCTGATATCTCACCTTAAAGAGAGCAGCGAGTTCAAAGAGAGCTGCCAGGACAAAGAGGAGCAGAAAAAGGCCTGGCATGTGGGCATCTCTTCATTCCATCATTTGACCCTGATGTGCTCCGGAGGAATTCAACGTCTGAAAGAGAAGCGGGATTAGAGACGGCGGCCGAAGCAGGTGGCTGGCTTGTAAAAAGAGAAGATCGCGGCCTGTTGTCTCAGCAGTTGCACCTTCTGATAACATTTTCCCTGCAGCTGCTCCGTCTGGGCTTTGATGTAACGAAGTTTTACAGTTTGTCAACAGAGCGGCCGCAAATTCATTATTCTTCTGTGTCAAAAACTAGGGCCTTATTTATCAGATCTGTTAATATAATTGAGTCGTATAATCAATCCCAAATGGTGTGCTTATACTCCATTCATAGAGGACGCTGAGGACGTAAACACACTTTGTACCTGTGACCTATGAATCATAACTCAACCTTCCTTACATTTATCACCACAGAGCAAATAAATGGCCTGTATTTGTATAGCGCTTTACTTAGTCCCTAAGGACCCCAAAGCGCTTTACACTACATTCAGTCATCCACACATTCACACACTGGTGATGGCAAGCTACATTGTAGCCACAGCCACCCTGGGGTGCACTGACAGAGGCGAGGCTGCCGGACACTGGTGCCACCGGGCCCTCTGACCACCACCAGTAGGCAACGGGTGAAGTGTCTTGCCCAAGGACACAACGACCGAGACTGTCGGAGCCGGGGCTCGAACCGGCAACCTTCCGATTACAAGACGAACTACCAACTCTTGAGCCACGATCGCCCCATATGTTGCTATATAAGAATAAAAATGTAAAATTAGAGGAAAAACAACAGTTTAAGTTAAAATACACACACATGTCGGCTGCACAGTGATATTGCACAGGATGTTCTGAGTGGTATCAGTGCTCGCGATGAGAGAGTTCAGCACTTTGATTACATTTGGAGAGCTTGAGTGGAGGTGCGGGTCCGGGCCCAACATAAGCACCAGGAGGCGATGGGACATGAACACATTATTTCTAAACACAAACACAAACTTTGGGAGTGTGCTGCAGCTGCAGAGATGGTGGGAAAACACAAAGGTCACCATGGAGACGTCAAACTGCAAAAGTCTAGCAAAGCCAGCAGGAAAACAGGTAGTGTTCGAAGTCTCGCTTAGAGTTGAAATCAGTTCTATTTCAAAGTTTCAGAAATAATTACCTGTAAAAAAACCATCATTTTATGACAAAGACACTTCAGCACCAGCATTGTTTGATGCTGGGATCAGAATACAATGTGCATGTGATTGAACAGTGACGCCACATCATGGACGCCTCACAGCATCCCGATAGAAAAACGGTGGGTTTGATTCTTTTTTGGGGACTTTTCTACAACAGTTCTCTCACTTTTGTGTTGACCACACGGAGCACGGAGTAGTCGCCCGCTGAGAGCTTTTTCTTCTGTGTGACAAAAAATGATTTTAGGGGGAGCCGTGAAATAAATCAAAGCTGTTTGTACACATAGCCTTGGTTGACTCGTTTTACATCCTTTTCCTGGAACTCGTTAGCCAGATGTCACGCGTGTAATGAAAGACAGCGTGTTGTCTGGATATCAGTCATGGAAACATGAGATTTTCAGACCAGCTGCTTAATCTGACACTGTGAGCAGCATTAGAGACAAATATCTCAGTCTGTTTTAGCAGCATGCTAATTGCAGATGTGTTATCTCACCCCTGGTAGAAAGATCTTTCATAGTCTAAGGAGCTTAGAAAGAAAAGCGTCTGAACTTCTTTAAGTTGCTTGCAGACGTTTCACCTCTCATCCGAGAAGCTTCTTCAGTTCTAGGGTCAAATGGTGGAGAGTCCCAGATTTAAACCCTGTGGGAGTTTCCCCCCCAAGAGGGACAATGGACGCCCTAATGATCGTCTACCTAATCACATGAGCCAATCAGCCAGGGTTTCGGGTGAGCTCATTGTGAAACCTGGCCCCACCCTATCATGTGATTTCCTGAGGTCAGATGGCCCACGGTGTGAGTGGACGTTAAGGCATCTGGGAAGGATCTCAAAACTGGATTATAGATGGCAGACAGTTGGTGTCGTAAACCACTGTCTCTGTTCAAAGATGGTCGCTCACAGTGGACATAAATGGCCTCTTTCAAACCATCATTTGCCTTCTGCCTGCTGCAAACTTCTACACTGCATCTCTGACTGAGCAGCTGTTTACAACCTGTCTTGTATAACAAGCATCTGATTTCTCTCTTTGCCTCCTGTGTGTTTAAAGCTAAAGAAACTGAATATAAACCGGCCATCGTTATCTTGTCTATGTTTGAACGGCTAACAGCACACTGCTTTAATACAAATGTAGTTTAGATTAAATATTTTATACTGTTGAGAACTCTGAGGGGCAAAGATTAGTTGTTTGAAGAGGATGGCCATCATCGTCTACAGAATCATGAGGAGTGTGAGGGAGCATACTGAGTGTTGTTAGAGAGAGAACCCTTCAACACTTCTAAGCTGCTCGATTAATAAATCTGAAGAGATTAACAGCCTTTAGCGCGGCCTCGTGTACACAGGGTCAAAAGTAATTTATTGGCAGCTGTGAAACAGTAAGGCCTGAAGAAAAGCATATTGTAAAGCAGAACGGCCACAGGGAGCGAGGCAGGTCTGACAGATTGCCGTATCGATCGAACAGGAAAAGGGGGAAAGCTCATTTCTTCCAATGTGAAATATGGTGCTGCATTTAAAGTGAAACGTGTCGCCATGTGAGGTGTCGCTGTGAGTCACAAGGTGTGAATGTGTGAAATTAATTAATGAACAATCAGTCAGAGGAGGAAGAGCAGAGCCGTGCACAGCGGACGAGGGTGTAAAAGATGTGCTTCTTTTGTGCTTTGAGACATTTCCAATTCAAAAAGGTAAGTAAGGGAATAGTTTATTTTTGTGTGAAGCTGCAGAGTGAAAAATGGTCTTCATTGAATTAGAGTGGGCAGCTGGGAGTCTGCCTGCCCGCTGAATCAAACTGAATAGTTGGAGGCAGAGGTGAAGATCTATGAGCTCCGTGAATTCACTTACAGTTGAATGAAAGCAAAAAGGTGGCAGAAGATGAATTAAATATCTTTTTTTTTAAACAGGTGCACCAACAGAAACCAGCCATAGAGATATTTATTCAAATCTGTTTCCTGTAACGTGTCTAGACCAGCATTATGTTCTTGCATTGGGTGACAGTCTGTTCAGATACTGATGTTTTCATGCTGTAAGGACAGAAGTCCAAAGTTTCTTCTTTTATTAGCCAAGTATGGTCGATGACGCTCAGCATTAGGGCTCAGCTCTGGTCCCAAGAAGCTTGTTCACACACGCAGCCAAAGAGCAGCAGCGGCAAACAGAAGCACTCGTGTTGTCGTTCACATGGCTGATCGAAGGCCAGTAGGCACACTTATTTTAATGGTCGTTTTGTTGACGCTGCTACGCCACTGGATAATTCTCTACACCAGGGGTCCCCAATCCCAGTCCACGAGGGCCGGTGTCCTGCAGGTTTTAGATGTGTCCTTGATCCAACACAGCTGATTTAAATGGCTAAAATACCTCCTCAACATGTCTTGAAGTTCTCCAGAGGCCTGGTAATGACCTCATCATTTGATTCAAGTGTGTTGACCCAGGGTGAGATCTAAAACCTGCAGGGACACCGGCCCTCGTGGACTGGGATTGGGGACCCCTGCTCTACACTAATAATGACCATTACTCACCAGCCCCTTAGGTCATGGGTGGGGAACTCCAGGCCTCAAGGGCCTGCAGGTCTTAGATCTCACCCTGGGTCAACACACTTGAATCAAATGATGAGGTCATTACCAGGCCTCTGGAGAACTTCAAGACATGTTGAGGAGGTATTTTAGCCATTTAAATCAGCTGTGTTGGATCAAGGACACATCTAAAACCTGCAGGACACCGGCCCTCGAAACCTAGAGTTGGACACCCCTGCCTTAGGTACATCTGTTAACACAAACATCTAGCCGGCTAACTCAATGGCAGCAATGCACCGGGTGGTGAAGATGACCTGCTGAGGTTCAAACCCAACATCAGAAAAGGTGATGGAGGTCACTTTGAATACGGTGTTGTTGGTGAAGCCATGCACGATGCCTTTCATTCAGTATAACCTGAAACTACTGTCTGAGCCCACTGAGTCACCAGGACTCTAACAGACACTTTTTGAAATCACAGCAGTCGCCCCCTGCTGGCTAATAAAGTCCTTCAGGTTTAAGTTCCTTAAGAGGCAGCTTCACTACAGAACTGGAACTTGAGGATTTTCTGTGCTGTCTGTCGTGATGAGTCAGGCACAGGATCTCAGTTTGAGATAGGAGCGTTCACCTGAAGCTGGCTGCAAAAGTGAGAAAATCGCCATCGACTGAAGATAAAATCTGAACTTCAAAACTGCCACTGGGCTGGCTGCAGGGTCGTCAGCCGGGAGCTGCCCTTCACTCCCTCTGCCAGTCTTTTATTTACAGTCTATGACTGTAGGACGTGAAGATACTTTAAATAAATGTATAAATGGATGCATCCAGTTTCTGTCCTGGCTGTCTGAGAGTCCATCTGCAATAATTTAGTAAAAAACAAACTGTTTTTTCTCATCCGTGGGTGCGTTCAGATCACAGTACAGCACCGACAGTGGCGGTCCTAGCCTGTTTGGCGCCCTGGGCGAAGACTCCCTCTGCCCCCCCCCCACACACACACACACAGGATTGTACATTAACATAGAAATTTTGTCGGAACCATACTGAATTTCACAAGAGAAACGTACACATACACTAACAGATATGAAGAGAGAGAGAATATGCATAGTATGCAAACAGCTACCAAACAGCCATCATAATTCGTCATACAATGAGAACAGGACAAGTCAACAATTGACAATGACTAATTAATGTTAAAATCTGTAACATAATGTATTGTTTGGAGTTTAGGCTGTTACGGTTACTATTTTTACCATTTCTTCTTTTAGCAACTGTAATCCACATTATTTCCTTCGGGATTAATAAAGTATTCTGATAGTTTCAGGCTACATGCCCTGCCATTATCCAATGACACATCTGCTTACCTGTATCTTTTGCTCATTTCTCCTCTTCTTTTCTCTTTTTTCTAAACTGAGGACCTGATGGCTTTGAACCCAGGATTCAAATCATGAATACATAATGGGCTTGGATTTACAACATTATGAATGAAATGTGCTCTATTTGGAAACAGCAGGTCTCCCTCCCCTTTCCACTGGTTCTGTATGAGACATTAAATCATCAAAATATAAAATATAAATTTTAAATTGTTATTGATCCCTTTACCCCTGGTCCTAAAGTCTATATTTATTTTACTCTTCTTATATTTATTGTTTGTTTACTTGCACTGATGTAACTGGAACTTCGTCGTCTCGTCTCTCTATATACTGGACTGTATGTAGCGGAGATGACAATAAAGTTTACTTTGACTTCAGCAGCGAGCAGGCGCACCGAGGAAAAACATTGGTGCAAATTATAAGTCTGTATCATAATGTCTGCTGTTTTCGTGTTTGTTGGTTTGTTTTTATTTTGTTTTATTTTGCGAGTTGGTTATTACATGCTGCTCCAGCCAGCCAGAGAATCCCCCGCCGCCCCGCCCTCTCCTCCCTGTGCCGCAAGCAGCAGGCGCACCTCGCAAACGGAGGGCGCCCTTACTCCCAGCAAATGGGCGGTGCTGGGGATGGCATGCCTATGCGCTGGCATGACGTCGCGCAGCAGGAGTACGAGCAATTTTTTTTTAATTTTTTTTTTGCCAATGCCCGTGATGCCGCCCCCCACCACGATGCCGCCCCGGGCAACCGCCCGTGTCGCCCGTATCTAAAACCGCTACTGAGCACCGATGTTCTGTTTTTTATATTAAGTGAAAAATTTTTCTTTTTTTTGTAAAGCTACAGAATTCAGTCACCTTTATCCTCACTGAGAATTGTACTCTGGAAATGTGACAAATTATAGTGCAATTATATTTTTAGATGGCCAAGAGACTGTCAACCAGAAAAGTCTGAGTGCAGCATCCAAGACAGAACATGTTTAATCCATTTTTATCCCAGTCACAAAGCGATAAGTGGCACTTTTGTGTTTGATAGCGGAGGCTGTGAAACAACAACTAGAAGGTCTCATTTTGGGAAGTAAGTGGAAGCAGGTAGAGAGGCGTGCGCAGGCGGAGACAAGGTCCGTACCACGGTCATTACCAAAAGACTTCACGAAACACCTGTGAAAGCTGAGGGACGAGAAGACTTCAGGGATTATATTTTTAAAGTGTTTTCAAAGTATTTTCTTTATATTTCACCCTGATTAAAGTTTTTTTCCCCCCGCTGTGCTCAAGCAGATACCAGATCAGCACACACCCAGAAAAAAGCTAAAAGGACTTTCTGAAGCGTTCACAACAGATGAGCTGCTCATGAAAAAGGAGACAGAGGTCCATTTTGCAGCCTGCCCACACAAACCAAATATTCACCTGGCATGCAGGCAAACCATGAGCATTCCTGCAGTCCTCTGGGCTCTGCAGAAAGGAGAGCTTCACGGACATCACATGAGGACTGTGAAAGACGACTTTCTCAAAGCAAATTCTGCGGGAAAGTCTCATAACCATCGAGTGGGTTTATTTTGAAAGACATACTAGCTATAAATAAATCCATTAGGCTTAGAGCCCAAAATGCTTAGCGTGCAGCTATGAGTTAAAGGGGAAAAATGTTGTGTTCTAGGAGAGGACTGAACTTTAAGATGACAGCCAGGCTGGGATCTGCTGGGTCAGAGCAGAGCACTCTGAAAAATAGCACCAGTCTCTTGCATGTCACATGTTTTGCTCTGAGCCGTCAGAAAACCAGAAGCTTTGAGCCCAGAGGCTTCAGTTTGAAACAAACCTGAGAAACAGCAGCAAGAAAGAATTTCCCTGCATTTTAAACTGTTGAACTGATGAAAGTCTGAAGCTTTAGCATCAGTGTCATTAGAGGGCGTAAATCAAATGTTATTTTTAAACACTTGTGTGGTTTAATTGCTTCATTCCTGCAAGTAAGACCTGAAATCCAGATCCAGCAGCACAGGGCACGATGGTTTTCTGTGTCTGTGTCACAGTCGGCCGTGCAGAGTGTTGCTTGATGCTCCGAATGAGGCAGACGGAGCTGAACATAAAGTGAGTGTTTATTGCTGAATCAACAGAAAGGTCACACTGGTCAAAAAACAGAAAATAAAGTCCAAGTGCTGTGACAAAACAGCGAGAGGAGCACAGCTACGTGGGAGACTGAGATCATTTATACAAAAGGTAACGAGGGGCGTGCGAGCAGGTGGGACACACAGCTGCAGACACTTAACCAAACGAGACAAGAAAGCGAACCTCAACAAGACACGGAGAGCAACGCTTACCAAAATAAAAGAGGAAGAGACGCAGCAGAACAGAGGGCCACGACAAATGTGACACAAATGGACAAAAAAGACCAACACAGACAGAAACTAAACCTGACGTGGACGCACAAAGGAGGCTGGGATACACAACAAACCGAGAACACGTCCTGCTATGAAACCTGGAAATATACAGAAACAAACCAGGAAATATAAAACTCAAAATAAATGACCCACAGAGAAAATCCCACAGACTCCATGGTCCCTGAATAGCCCTCAGCCCTCGTGTGACCATGAACTGCATAACCAGAAGAATATGACCATCACCCTTGAGTGCACATGAACACTTCTGCTAGGTGGATCATAACCACGGAAAACAGTTTTCACTGTGCTGTCTTTATTTATTTATTTTTATTTACTGCATTAACTGTAAACCAGGGGTGGGGAACTCCAAGCCTCGAGGGCCGGTGTCCTGCAGGTTTTAAATCTCACCCTAGGTCAACACACCTGAATCAAATGAGTTCATTACCAGGCCTCTGGAGAACTTCAACACATGTTGAGGAGGTCATTTAGGCATTTAAATCAGCTGTGATGGATCAAGGACACATCTAAAACCTGCAGGACACCGGCCCTCCAGGCCTGGAGACATTGCTATTGCAGGAACGCCTCTTCATTCCAGAGAATGAAGTGTGGAATTGGGATCGTGTGTCTGCAAATTCAGTGAATGTAAGGACAATAATCATTTTCCTTCAGCTTTAAGTTTGGCCTGGGTCTGTGACTGTTTAATTTATGTTCCTTAATTATCGTTATTCATGGTTTTAGTTCTCTTGATGGTTTTCTGTTCATGTTATATTTGTTGTTTTTAGCTTCTAGTTTCAGACACTGTGTCTTCTCTGTGTTCCATGTTTCATATCCAGTCAGTCACGTCTCAGGGTCAAGTCCGTGTCACTGTGCACACGTCATGTTTTACTTTGACAGTCTCGGGTCTGTAATATTTAAAGAAATTAGGTCACTGCTGAACTGTATATAACCATCATCCTTAACATTACATTAATTATCATTTCATCAAAGTGTTTATTGAAGCTGCTGGCATTATGTTATAAGTTATATTATAGGGGTTATCATAATCAAATATTAACATGTTTATTACAGGTGCAGTTATAACTACTTTAAAATGATTGAGTTAATATATATATATCATAACTCAGAGCCTGAGTATATTGTTACAGTAAAATAGTAGCTGAGCAAAGGCCTGAATGTATTCAGCTTCTTGTGGTATTTGAGTTTGCTTAGTTACAGGTGACGAAAGGATGTCCAGTCCATGGGGACCTCAAAGGCCTGAGATCTTCACCATATTTGGATGGATGGGGAACTTCTGTGTCTGCAGTTATCTCTTAAAATACATGAATGTTCTGTACATGCAAATTATGTGACTGTAAACGCAAGAGGGGGCGTTACAATACCCTGATGGGATAAAAGTAATCTAGAGTGTATTTTGGGTAGAGATGTACAACTGATGTTTTGCAGTTTGCACCTCTCCACGCTGCGTGCATTCATTAAAATCAATTGTTTGACCGACCTCTTCTGGACCATCATTGTTTTACTCTCGTCCTCAATTTCGAACCCGTAACAGGTCCTATGTCAGTGTGTTCAGTTTTGCTTCCCTTTTGTCTTGTTTTGTCTGATTAGTCTCAGCTGTGTCCCCACCTGTGTCCCATCCTCTCCTGCCTGTGTATTTAAGTCCTCAGTCTTCCCCTGTCTGTTGGGTCCTCCACGCTGCTGTGTGTCGTGTGTAGTTCAATGGTGTAGCATCGCAAGTTTCTTAGTTCTAGTTCATGTTTGGTTTGTTTCTTTAGTATTCATGCATTTTGATTTTTAGTTGTTTTTTTCCAGCAATAAAACTGCCACCTTTAGTTAAGCATTGTGTCTCCGAGTCCTGCGTTTGGGTCCTAGCCTGCCATTCAGAGCGCAACATGTGGCAGTTTCCTTGTGGTTTCTTCAAATTTTTATTGTTGTTATAAAGGAGAAGACTCACAGATATAGTGAAATAGGACGTGCGGAGGGTTGGTGTGACAGAGGAGGATGTTAGGGATGGGGGGAGATGGAGACAGATGATCTGTTGTTGTGACCCTTAAAGAGATCGGCTGGCAGAAGAGGGAAAAGAGAATAAACATGTTTTTGGTACGATGGATCGCTCTGGAGACAGCGATGCTCCTACAGTTAAACATATTCATGAATATTTTTTCTCTTTATTTGTAGGAATCAGTTGCACATGTATTTTTTTAATTGTGTCAAACTAAGTCAGTTTAATTCACGCTGGAGGGTTTGCAGTAATGGCCTTCACAGCGGTGTGTTGCAGATTCAATTTCATTTCCATCCATCAAGTTTTTCATTCAAATAAGATCTAAAACGGCTACACTGAGGCTTGCTTGGTGTCAGAGCTGCTGTCGCTCTTTCATTTTAGTGACTTGATTTGATGACATAAACTACTCTGAATAATGATATTTCCTCTCCATCTGCAGCAGCAGCAGCAGCAGCCAGGAGGAACAAACAAGGAATGCTAAGACTCATTATTCTTTAATCAAAGATCGGAGCTGGAAGGGTTGTGGTGGTTACTCACACAAAAAACAATCAAAATGCAAAATAATGAGCTAAAAACAAAAAAGGGGAAGAGCAGTTAATATTGTAAAGCAGATATAATTTGAGAGACTGCACATAAACCATAACTGGGTCAGGTGTGCACTGACAACCCTCTGCTCTGAATGTGGCAGCAAGATGATTAAAATACAACTTTTCAGTAAGAGCACTCCTGTACCCTCATTACACAGCTTCACATAAGGCATGCACACCCTTGGCAGTACATTTGCTCTTGTGATTCAGCAAAACATGCAAACTAACCAGAGGCCAGCTAGCGTATTCCCACAGTTAACTAATATAGAATCTGTTATGAAAGAAAGTGAGCTCCGAGTTAGTTTCTGATCTGTTTCTTTCCCTTCAGTCTGTCCATCTCTCTGTGCTCGTCTGACCAAAAGGGAAAAGTTTGAAACCTGCTTATGAGTGAAAACATGGTTTGAATGATTAAAAGGCTATATGTTTTTTGCCAACTAACGGAGTTGCAGAAAGGTGCGACAAAGAAGGTGCATAAAAAATACAGCAAGCTGTCCATACCTGAGGCCTTGGAAACTGCCAAGCAAAGACTCACAGCCTTGGCCAGCCGCTTGAGGAGGTACACCAGAGAGATAGAAGACAGGAGAATAAACCAGCTGTTCTCCACAGAACCAGCAACGGTGTACTCTCAGCAAAGGTGTACTCTCAGCGCCAAGGGAACAATAAGAGAACAGCACCACCAAGGCTGGAGACGGAGCAATACTGGAAGAGCATATGGGAGAAGGACGCAACCCATAACGGCAATGCTCAGTGGCTAGTGGATCTGAGGGCAGATCATAGTGA